>NC_138829.1:64504217-64531717 GCF_965183815.1 Platalea leucorodia | reverse complement strand
TTTTAGCTGAGAATGGGCTCCATTCATACATACAAATCAAACAACCTGAACATTTCACAAAAATGCAGGTTCTGGGAATGAAAGCACTACCTCTAGCAATTATAGAAGTTATGTATCTGCATACAACAGGGTGCTATTTAACAAAAATATTTCCTTCCTAAAAGATAATCCACCATGCAACTCGTATTTTAATGATGCTCCTCTACAGTTCTGTTAAAAATATTAACTGAATCTACTCATTGTCATCTGTTACCATGATGATCTAAAAATCATTATAGCATCATACAAAATAAGTATTCCCTCCAGAGTCTTCTAAAGCTCTAGAAGTTAATCAATTTTCAAAAACTCCCAAACTTATCAGTTTTCAAAAGTGTACTGCCAACCTTATAAGACAATTGGTTTCTAAAAGATTAATACCCCAGTATATTAATTATACCAGGTTTTCATTTACAAAGAATTATGTTGTTCTTGAAAATATAATAGTAAAACCTTGACTCTTTAATAAGGCTCAAAACCAGAAGACAATAAAAATCTAATATTTGTATTTTTGTAGTCATACCATCTTAAATCAAAAAACCTTTAGAGGAAGGATGGGATGATTTATGAAGGATGTATGATTTATTGGAATTTTACAGTAAATCAGGTAGTATTGTCAATGCAAAGTGCTTGTTTTAAAGGACCACTTTATACTAATTCTAAATAAATATTTATTTATACTAAAATCCCATAGAATCTTTTTGCTCACATATATATATATATTACATAAATGTAAGTTTGCTGAACATACACTTAATGTAAGAACAGCTGCCCCAGGTCAGGCAAAGGGTCTGTCTACCTCACTAGTTCATCAATAAGACACAAAGTCCACTTGTAACTCTCTACTACTAAATGGAAGGGAACAGTAATTCTTCTCCTTGACCTTGCAACTACAGGATTTTTAAATTAGCCCAGAGCACTAATTTGGATCATGTGTTGCTTTTTATAGTGTAAAAGTTAAGTACAACATTACCATCAGCATGCAATTTATGTTTTGACAATACACCTTTGAAGACTGGTGCAACCAGACTGCTTCCTCAAGGCTTTTCTAGAGAACGTTCTCTATCCCTTTACTGATGGATTAATAATACTTTGCTGTATCTATTCTTTCTACCCTTTTTCTAAAATTAGAGGTTATACTTTTACTAGTTTACCTTAACAAAACAGGACAGAATTGTCTACAAGGCTCACGACAGAAATTCTGAAACAGACAGTGAACATAATATATAGCCTGTTACTAAAGAAAGCAAAGATGTTGTTCTTGCGCTAAGAGCTGAAGACTTAAAATAACAGATTTATTCCATGTAGCAGATATCTCACAATTGAGCACATTTTATCCAAGGAACAGATTTGTGAACTTGCTATTACTTCTTATTTTCCAAAGGAAAAATAGTCCTAGTCACATCAAGTAGTCCTTATCTCAGGTATTAGAAGCTTCTGGCATAAATTCAATGGCACTTGTTTAAATTTAAGATAAGTGAAAAAATTTTCATTCTGGAAGCTGTACACTTGTTCTAAAGTTGCCTTTGCTAAAGCCCAGGGAAGTATTGTGTCCTTTGTGGGAGGGAGACCAACATTACCTCCTTAATAGAGCACAGCAATTGTCAAGAAGTAATGGGTCTGTGCGGTTTGTGGTTTTTTTTTTTTTTTTTCTCCTCATTTGTCTAAAAGTTTTTATATGCTATTCTGTAAGACTCTGCATTCCCAACTCTGTTTCAACATGTTAATGAAGCTATTGTTAGGGAGTACAGATAAGTGAATTATAATAAAATATGGTGATACGGTTAACATCTTTATCTGTATTTCAAACCTATCTAAATATAACAGCTAAGTGTTATGTATACTCATCATATGACAACAAAAAAAATGAAGGGAAGCTGAACAACACATTCCTGAGAAGACCAAACTGATGACCCAGAAAGCATATGGGAAAGTTCCTCTGAGAGTCTTTTCTATTCCATCTACAATACTTGATTTTAATGGGAAAATAGCTATTTCAAGCAATTATCACAGTGCTCCAATTCAACTTTTTAGATCATAATCCAGTAAAGATTACTCCATCAAATATGGAACTGTAGTAAATGTAACCTGAAGGGTGAAATTTTCCAGCATATTTTGGCAGTTACTCTAAAGTCTGTATTAGCTACCTGTTGATTTCTGGATGAAGTTTAAGAGATTGGAACTGCTTGTCCCAGTACTACATTGCTTGGGATCGGCATTTTTTTCCCCCATTACAAGAGGATCCCTTCAGTAATTTGAATTCTTTTGATGAAAATATATAATCTTTCACAAGCTAGCCAGCTGAGGCATTTTCAAAAAACAGGTGATTTAAAGTTTCCATATCATACAAGTTGGTTAGTAGGTCTAACACAGAAATACATTTTCAGGACCCTTACCTTCTGTAATAAAAAATAACTACATGGTATATTGTATCTGTCTTTTATAGGACAATACTATGGCAAGCAGATAGATAACAACAGGATTTTTTCAACCACAAGTAAAAAGACTATTAAGAAATTAGCAGAAAAAAAAAAAAATCTTAACTCAGTTCAAATTAAGAAAAGAGGAAAAAGTAAGGCAGTTGCACTCATAATTAAGACTGTAAAAATGTGTATCTACTTACAACGTGTATGTATGTGGGATTAAATTCTCCTTCTGGCTAACCTTTCAATCCTAACATTTTTCAAGATTTAGTCAGCGTCCTTTTACCTACTAGTATAAAAACATTAACTGTTCAAGGGATTAATAGAACCCAGGTTTACCCAAGTTTTACAGACAGAAAAATCTAGAGGTCTTTCAGTGAGCCAAAAAGCAGTTTACCTTCGTTTTAAACACCATACTGCCACCTAGTCGACAAAGTAATGAACTATGCTGTCCTCGTACTTAATCCACCGCAATTACAGCTAAAGCCACGGAACAAAAATTAAATCGTTTCCTAAAAACATGTTTGTGCAAGGACTAAAGTATCAGAAGCCATGAGAGCTCCAACTAACTTCCTCGTCCAGTAGAAGTACTCTGGCAGCACAAAGCAAGCAGCAACTGCAGTTTTCAGAACACATTTGCAACGTGTCACTCACTTTGTGCAAAAAGAGCAGATGTATTCAGGTAGCATTCCGATGTGGCAGTTGCTACTTATTTGTAGTTATAGTTGTGAAATAAGTATACAAAGTGTAAAACAAGGAAGTAATTAGACTCAGTACCATCAAGTAAGGGATCAGTCCAAAATAATTTAATATTAACATTAAACAGATTTACGCTGAGGAATGTATTGAAGAAAACCATACCCATATGCGAGAGACCTAAAGATCCGTGAAACTTAGTTTTCTCAATTAAAGAAGGCTGTCGGCTATGGAAGCATCATTCAGAACCATGTTGAGCTGTGGAGTGTTTCTTACATGACAGTCTCATTAAGGGGAATAAATTGCTCTCTTGGCTAAATCTAATCCAAAAGATTAGGGACATGGCAGCAGGAGGAGCAAACACAATCTCCTGTGTCAGCAAGTTCAGGCGCTACTGATATTTAACTTCTTTCCAACATTTTGGAAATATCTATTTTATATTCAGAAAGAACTGGTTTGCCTGAAGGCTGGTTTATTGTTGTTTTGGGTTTTTTTTACCTTCTCTCTTCTTTTAAATGTGCCCGACAAGACATACTACTTTTTCATCTACAAACCATTCCTCAACACAACTTACACTAACATTACTATTAAATATTCTGGGTTCCTTATGGTAAAGCTTCAAAAGGAAAGAAATTATTATCTCAATGGGGCATAATATGATAAGAAAGTTGTTTCTTTTCTGCCTGAGCATCACAGAAAACGTCGGCATCAGTGAAAAAAATTCCTGTCTCATCATTAGAACAATTTTCTCATCCTATACATGTGCATCCTGGTATAGGTTAGTGCAAGGACGCCTGTGCAGCACCAGGTTTGGAACAGCTCCGACAGGAGGTCAGGAACGGCAGGAGAAGGCAAGGAGCAGCCTTGTACCGGGACACAGAGTTTTATGTCTCCTTCCCGTGCCACAGCACCCGCAAAACTCCAGAGCAGCAGAGACTGCAGAAAACAGGTGAATGTTATTCCCCCTCCTTGGGTACCCAGTCTAATACAGGATCAACAGGTACAGGATTTTGTTGCAGGACGGAAGACAGAATGCATGATGTTTCTGTAAAGATGCCCGAGAAGACCATAGTTACATGGTATAGTGATAAAAACTTGAATGCAAAAGGCGCAAGAAACCAAACCAGCAACATTCTTAAGATGACACGTAAATATACCGAAGATGGTATTTTTAGAGCTTTTTTCATGTTAGCCTTTACCATGAACATGAGAGACAGCATGACTGAAATCTTACTAGAAATACTCAGTAAATATGTATGTTTTACATATTTGTTCAAATTCCTAAGTGAAAGACAAGAATTAAACTTTCTTACTGAGGATAAATTTTGCATCTTGAAGCACGCTGCTGTTGGCTATACATTTAGTTATTTTTTCAGCTAAAAATTATTGCCACGGCTATAGCGACGTGCGACTGGCACTGGGTGTCAGAGGAAACTAAACCAGAAAAGACACCCCAGTTTCAAACCAGCAACGCTCCTCCGTAGTTACCTGTAGGTTGAAACACACTGAAAGTCAGATATAAGCAATGCAATAAGCATCAAATAAACTAAGCGAGGTATACATGCAAGAGCAAGGAGAGACATACAGGAAGAGGAGAAACTCTCATGTACTTTTTTTTGTCCATTTGGATACAGAAAAGGTGGCTCTGACAGAAGAGATGCACCAGGTATTAACGTATTTTCCTCACAGACCTGTAGCACGGTGAAACCGTTCTTATGCTGAGAGGTAAGTGGCCTGGCTAGAAATCTGAGTATTTACAGACTCTGGATGAGGCACTGCATAAACGAATCCATATGAAAAGCAAGAGACTAAGCCCTACATAATAAAAAGGAGGAAAGCGTCCGCTCTCTCCGGGACAGTCCCAAGACTCACAGTGCTGTCGCCCCCCAGGCCCAGCTGGAAAACTGCTCGCTTAAAACCTTGCTTCCCGCCTCCCCCGCTCTACCAGAGCGGAGGCGGGCTGTTCTCCCGCCGGCACAGCCACCCTCACGCCTCGCCCGCCCAGGGCAGCGCCGCCCAGCCGGCAGCACCGAGCCCCCGCCCGCCTGCCCCGTTCCGCGGGCGGGAGCGGGGGCTGCAGGCCGCCCCTCCCCACCCGCCCGGACACCGCCTTCCCGCCAACGCCCCGCTGCTCTCCTCAGCCGGGCCTGAGCCCCGCCGGCTGCCGACGGGGCCGGGGAGAGGCAGCACGCATTTAGAACACAGGGCACTTCCTAATACAGTTAATGTTACTTTGTTAGCAATACCCAAGAGTAGGACACTTAACCCTTTCCAGTCCGACACGGAAACCTGCCGGGAAGTGAGCGGTACTTCCAAGCCCGCGCCCCCTTCCCAGGCCGGCACGCGGCGCTCCGGCGGAAGGCGGGCGGGCGGGGGCGGCCCCGGCGCACCCGCGGCGCAGGGAAAGGCGGTCAGTGCGCCCGCCCGTCCCTGACTCTGCCCTCTAGTGACACCACCCGAAAATTCACTTCTAAAGCCAGGGGACCCAGAAGGTAATTTGGTTTTTTTAAGGCTTATCTGGTACTTTTTTCCTTGTCTTATACATCCTGCTATGTAGTTCTGAAGCACATGAGTATTTTGCCTTAAGTTTGTACTACTTTCCCCAAACAGAGGTTGTTTTGTTTTGTTTTTTTTTTTGGCACAATAAATTAGATTTATCTACTTGACTTTGCTTAAGCCGTATTATTTAACTGCTAGTTAAAGCGCACACAAACCTAAGGAAAAGGTGATTTGACTTTTGGGAGGTACACCACCCAACTTTGTTAAGACACACGTGAAGGAAATACTTTATATCAAAAAAATCAACATTTCCAAACGACTTAAGTTAAAAAAAAAAATTAAATGGGATACCTGAAATAATATGTACTTGGTATTTAAAAAAAAGAAAAAAAAAAAAAGGTAAGCAGAATGATGATCAGAACTATACTCTTACTCAGTGCAAACAATTTCTCCCCTCCTGAACGCTCCCCGTGCCTCTGCGGCAGTGAATCTCCTTTCTAACGCACGATCAAGTCAGTCCTCGTTACCCTTACCTGGTACCGCCACGGCCGTGCCCGTGAGCGGGAGCGCTGGGCCTTCTGTGTGTCACAAACCAATCTTTACAGACGTATTACAACAAAAATCCTCAGCTAACACCAAGGCTTAAGCTAGCCGAGCGGTGTGGTGGTTGAGACTGTATTGTCCCCATAGGTCTCCATGTCTGTTTTCAGTATTACTGGATGACGAGTGGAAATAAAACAGCTGGAATATATTATCTGTTCAGGAAGATCTGCCAGTGGATTTTCACTTTTCAATGAAACTGACCTTTTATTTCACACAGATACTTAGTTTGACCTTCAGCTGCAAAATCTTATGTATTTAGAACTCGATCCCGCTCACTCCCCCTGACTCCAACACAAAAAGAGCCAGGTAACACAAGCAGCACAGCATGTTAAATACAACTGGATTATTTAAAGATCAGCTAATACAAAATGTTTTGTCCAACTCTTCTTTGCAATTTTCATAGAAAATGGTAAGAGAATTAAAACTGAAAATACTATATCCAGCAAATTTTTTTTATAACAGCACTATTTAAAGAACCACCACAACATTTTAAATGGTTTAATGAAGAACAGCTTTAAAATTGTATGCTGTTATTCATTACTTATGTAGTAACCATAGTGTCAGTTTATGACTTTACCAATTCAGTAGTTCTCTGCAAAACTTAACATTCATTTCTATAATTATCTGCATATCATTAATAAATCAATGCTGAACTGCTGCATGGAAGAAGACCTAGATGTATGACTTTGTATCCCCTTTCTTGCTCTTACAACTCAGGCAAAGCATAATAGGAGCATAATGTGAAAACGAGCACTATAATGAAAAGGTATGCAGGAACTTATTTATCAAGGACTTACTTTTAACATGGAATGCAAGCTGAAGTCATCTAATAACGGGTTATTAGGGTCCATTACTTTTGCTTGATCAGACTTGAAAGAGGCAAAAAGAAATGGGATAATGAACATGTGAAATAAATAGGTTTCCAGTAACTACTTAATTTCCTGGACAAGGGGAATAGAACGATCTAAGTGATTTGTAGAAATATATGTCCTATCTTAAAAGAAAAGAAAACATAAATTTGAAGCTGATATAGGGACCCTTTTTACTTATTTTCCTCTCTATGCTAAAATTCAAATACAAATGTATAAAAAAATTCTTTGTTTTTGACTCATGATTGTTTGCATTTCACCTAGATTACCGTCTTCAACAGCAGAATGAACTTCCATGAAAGCATCATTTCTGTAAACTGTATAGTGCAAGTGTCTTTCAATAAAATTCACAGCAAATAGTTATGTATATTCAATGTTATACATAAATCAAATTTTATGGAAACATAACATAGTCACTGTGGAATGAATTGTGTGTCCCCCCCGTCCCCCCCGCCCCGTAATCCTACAATTTACTTGGCAAAAACTAAAATATTTATTTGAAACAATGATACCTGGAAATGTAATATTTTCCAAAGTACAACTCAGAAAGCATTCTTTCGCAGAAGTTTTGAAATATGTAATCTAGATGTATTAGACGGAGACATAATTTGGACTGTCACCAGTAACATGAGATTTGTTCTGTCAAGGCCACAGTTGGAAGGTAAAAGACGAATAGAGCTCAGCACCAGAGTTCCACTGCTCTTCCTCCCACATTAAATGGGTCTGTAGGTATTCCTACACTATTTTTGTTACTTTTGCTCAAACCAAGGGGTGGGAAGAGGGAGATGAAGGAGGGAAATTAATTTCTTTCCATTGTCCCTGCATACCAAAAAAAAAAAAAAAAAAAAAAAAAAAAAGTTTTTGGCCTCCTACTTCTGATTTTTAAATCCTTTCAGATTCTATGGTCTCAAGTCTTTCAAAAAAGCTTTGTGTTTGATCCTTTGTCCTTAGAGCAGCTGTATTTTCATTGCTTCTTGCTCTGCATATCTCCCCATTTTCTGAATTATGCCACATTCACACAAACCAACCAACCAGTGATGCCTAATAAAGCTCAGTTGTTCTGCCTGTTGCAGAAGCAGTCCTGATCGAGAAGCGAATTAAATATATACTTACCCTTTAGCTTTTTGCTATCAATGACGCTATTGACAAGTTAAAGTTATGTACACTATCAACGACTTTGCTGAACACTCACCATCAAAAAAAGATTAAACCCCAAAAATGTCTGCTACAAGTAACAAGTTTCAAAACCTTAATCTGAAATTCCTCCCCCCCTCCTTTTTTTTTAATCTGAACTGCCTCCTTAAAGTAACATTAACACAATCTCATAGTTTTCTTCCTTAGGTTAAGGACAAACTGCACTCACACTGAGCGTACTGTCAGCTAGTGCCTCACTTGTGCAGGGAGCGCTGTTTAAAGAAAAAAAAAACCAAACACCAAGCTGCTTATGCATGTAAAATAAAGTCTGTCTTAAGACAAGAAAATAATTTCTAGCACTGTAATTCTGAACATCTCACAAATACCCATTTCCAATACCTTAAAAATAACTTGTTGACCTGTTTTTTCAGTTATAAAACTCTGCTCAAATCTATTCGTAGCATAAAAAAAAATGCTATCAGATTCAAAACAATTTTTAAATCAAAGAAAATATCTTTCTTCTGTACTTAGCTCAAATAAATAGAATGACCTTTTGACCACATAAAAAAACCACAAATGCTACGAAGGTCTATAAAGTCAGTCACAATTCTTCCTTAACATTTTTCTGGCATTTTTTAAAAAGGATGCGTGGTATTTAGTTGGTTGTTTTTTTTTTTTTTAAACATACAATATTTTTTTGTTGTTGTTAAAAGAAAACCAAAACTAGCAAGTACTATCAAATTCAACAGATGATTTTATTCGGAACAGCATCAGACCTAAAATTAGCACATACTGACATCTGAAAGACATAAAAAGACTTAAGTCTCTTTCAATTTTGTTCTTCATAATTGTATTATACAAAATAAGCTGGTGTAAGAGATTGGGGGGGGAAGAATCAGAGACTCTTTGGCTGACTGGATGTGTTACATTAATTTCTTAATATGTGAAGGAGTGGATTACCCCTCTAACAGCAATGGGAAATTAGTTCCTTTATTTCTTCATTAAGACTGTGGGAGGGAAATTAATTTTCTACTCTGGTTTTCAAAATTAATTGAATATATCTTTATTAAATTGATAAATATATACGCATACTTTTTGGTTGAAAGAATTCTCTAAATTAATCCGAAACAGACATTTTCAAAGCAGTTTGGTAGCACATGGCTATTTTGTTTGTTTGTTTCATTTTCTAATATTATAAAAATATTGAAAAAATTGATCATATAAACCCAGTATAATAAAGCTGTCTATAGAAAAAATATCTGAAAACAGTTTTTCTAGAGTAATTTTTGTAGTATTAGTTAAATAACATATTGTTTAGTCTTCATTTCTTCCTACTCTGACTATATTATTTTTGTATCTATGTTCTTGCAGGTTGAAATGTGTCCCTAAGTGTCTATGCTTTCATACATATAGGTATATGCATCAAAAAATGGGTTTTTTTGATTGCTCTAACAAGAAACTGTGGTTTTTAAAAGCACCATCCACTTAGTTTCAAGAATGAGGCAAAGCACCTTGCAGTGTCTAGATATCTTCATGTGCGTGTTGGTACTTGGAGGAATTTACAAAGCACCTCGAAGTTACTCACTTTACTTCCTTTGCGCTCCATTTTTTTATATCTGTTTGTATTGTAAATGTATTTCATATGGTGTACTTCCACCATTGCATCATTATATTCTTTTATTTACATTCTTTAGTACTCTTTTATGCAAAGTGAACCACCCCAAAGTGAGCTTATGCCAATAGTATTTTTATTTAGCCATCTATCGCATAAGTAGTATAATCATTTTATCTAATGTCTTCCTTACTGAAAAAAATAAGTCATAAACATTTTTCTAGAGAACTTGGACATTTAAGCATTGGAAAAAAAAGTACTGATGGCAATAGTGAACTTCCCATCTCCTGGTTATCTTCAGATCAAGACTAGATGCCTTAGCGAGCAGCATGCTTTGGCCAAATGTAAGCTCTGGACTGAACACAAGAATACCACAGTGGACTCCAACAGCTGATAACATAAGGAGAGTTAGATTTGTCAGTCCTTTAGAAGCGTCAAGTCCTTCATGCACTTTTGGCCTAAAGGCTCAAGAGAGTAAGAAACTTCGTAACAGAGCCTCCTACGACTTAATTTTCCTCAAGTACCTCAAATGCATTAAACAGGGAATATAATTTCTCGTCCCTCATTCAATGACAATTAAAAGTTCATGCTATTTTACGAGGCCTCTGTCTCCCTGCACAAATAAGTAATCCTGTCCAAAACTATATCAATATAGACACAGGTTATTTTAATTTCATATTTTTTATTTTTTAAACTTAAACAGGCGACTCTGCAACTTTTACCATCTTTCGTGTGAGTTACTGTATTATTCTTTTCTTAAAGAAAAATTTAAGAACTAAATCAGAAGACAATTATTTCTGAAATTGCACTGCAGTTACTATAAACCCAAACTCTAACCTCTACCACTAATTCCCAAGTGAATGCCACCAATTTCTGTTTAGTAAGATCTGTAACTCTTTGACAGTCTTGATTACCAAAAAAATGCCTTGTTGTATAAAATTAACAAAAAAAAAAAAAAGAAAATTAAAATCCATTAATGCAGAGGGCCAAACTACCTTTGTAATCCTTGAAAAACAATGAGCTTTAACAGGATAGTGCTAAATAATCAGTTAGAACTTACAAATTATTTTCAACCTGAAAATATTATTTATTTAAAAGCTTGGAATATTTTTTGCGTTCGTTTCCCAGGTTCAAAAAATCCAAACACAAAATTATTCCCCAAGTTACACACCAAAGACAGAAAAAGCCCTACATGCTCAACAGTGATTAATCTTTGCAGAAGTTCCTCAATCACTTCCTTTTCATGGGCTCCACCTTAATTTCTGTTAATAAAATTCTGTTGAATTATTATAATGAGATTATTCTCATTATTCTCATTGTAAGAGAAGAAGAAAAAGTGGAATACAAGTTAACTAAACAAACAATGGGGGGGAAATTACAGCTGATCTCCTCAGCAGGAAGTTAACAGTTGTTTCTTGTTTGGTTGGTCAAACAAATAACATCTTAATTATAGACACACAGAGTATAGGAATTAAATACACAAAGTTTACATTGAACAAAAGCAAGACTGTCTCAAAAGCATTCACACATCATGATTCAACCTACCTGTTTAATCCATGCCACTGGAATAGTTCTTCTCTTTCAAAACTGCCAACAATAAAGTTGCAAAATGCAACCCAGAGGAAGAAGCAGAACAAGTTCTTCACTTCTTTAGATAATTTATGGCTTGATTAGTAGATTGTTAAAAAAAAAAAAATCCAAATGAGTCCACACAGCATCTTTGCTAATATGTTAACCATAATTTGCAAAGATAAAATAAGATGCATTCTTTGCCCAGAGAAACAATTTAACATTAATGCATAGAGAAGTAAAAACAAACCTCAATTCTATCGCCCCCTATTAGGGGAACTTAAAGAAGCAGAACAAGAGGAAGTCTGGATAAAAATTACATAGCAGACAAGATCTCAACTACCTGAGGAAACAAGTCAATGGTGAAATAATCAAAGAAACCACCACCAAAAATTCTCTTCCTTAGGTAAGAAAATCTATGATCCACTCTATAATTAAAACAGTACAGAGTGGAGCCCCATCCAATGGGGGCCAAACATTTATCAAAATTTAAAGTTTGATAGGCTTTTACCAGCATTGCTGTTTTAATTGCCTCATGCATTCATGGAGAAGGTTGAGGGCCCTGCAATCCTCCATGTCACACAAACTCCTTCTGTCTCAGCTTCAATGAAAACACCACATTATTCCCCTCTCCCAGGACTTTTTTTTTTTTTTTTTAATAAAAAAAATGGTCCCCAAGATCAAGAAGCAAGGAAACTCCAGAAGACTCTTCATATCCAACTATACAATCTCCAGAAGGAAAACAATCAAACAACCCCCACCACCACCACCTTTATAGAAAGCATTCTCAAATTCTTGGTCTTGAGTCAAGACTCAGTAGCCTTTTCCAATGTACAACAAAAACTTTGCATGAATGGGGCAACATAAGACTATGTTTATCATTCTTGCCACTGTACACATTACTAGCCTGCACACCCATAAGTCAGATGACAATGGCATCATAAGAATGCTGTGAATATTTAGAACAGAAGACCAATGCCCAGACCTTTGATCCTAACTTGTCTATTTCCTTCTTACTCATATGAACTTCCCCTTCAGTAATGGCAGCAGTTACAGGTGCCACAATAGCCATGGAGCACATCACCTGGTCTTTGTGAGCCACCTCAATGATTTAAGGGATCTACAATATCATTTATCCAACAGATTCTCCATAGCCAAATTGTTCATCTGTGTTTTTCCTGAGCTAAAGCAGATGTTAAGTGATTGCCTGCTTACCTGCCTAGGATAACGTAGATTATGTCCCTGAGAAGAAACACTTGCCAAGCATTAAAGAGTTTGGCATCCATTGTGAAATATTTTGCCTTTGTTATAAGTGTCAAGAACTGTATATACACTTGAGATGCAGTCACTAAAACTATTCTGTTGGAAACAAAGTAGTGTTTTGGCATCCACAAAGTAAAGAGAGCCAAAAGAAGTCATACCAGCACTCCTCACTGGACCTCTCTTTGTAGAGAGACTGCTTACCTAAATTCTCTGCATATTTTCTTAGGCAGAAAGACTATTTAGGCAGCTTGGCATCACTGACCTTAATGTTTTCAGAAAAATCTTTGCTTCTGTCTAGTCTACAAATATTTTTAGAACCAGGTTTTAGACCATAGCAAAGAATAACTTATCAGCAGACCTGCACTGGCTTTACCTCACACATGTAGCATTCTCTCATTTGGACTAAAAACCTGAAAACTCTCACCGATTGCTTCCTCAAATTCAATGAAATTCACTTTGTTCTTTATCTGGCTCTAATGTGCTAGACCACTTTCTAGAAACAGTAATCAACATGAGAAGAACAGCAAATTAACCTGTATTTTTTTCCTGCATAGTGTAACACCACTGTCTGTAAAATCAGTAATCATGAAAAACAGTAAAAATTTGATCTATTATCAACCCCAACAACTATCACATCTGCTTGGATAAAAGCACCTAAAATAAGCACCTCACCCAATTAAAGTTGGCTTCTACTCACCAGTGGAAATAAGTTGAATTTTTAAGAATCCATGTCTAAAAAGCATTAGAGCCACTGCAGCTTTTAAGTTACATATTCATGAAGTACCTCTTAACTGCAGTGTGTTTGTGCTGGTTTTGGCTGGGATAGGGTTAATTTTCTTCATAGTAGCTAGTGTGGGGCTATGTTTTAAGATTTGTGCTGAAAACAGTGTTGATAATTCAGGGATGTTTTTGTTATTGCTGAGCAGTGCTTGCACAGAGTCAAGGCCTTTTCTGCTTCTCACCCCACCCCACCAGCGAGCAGGCTGGGGCTGCACAAGAAGGTGGAAGAGGACACAGCCGGGACAGCTGACCCCAACTGACCAAAGGGATATTCCGTACCATATGACGTCATGATCAGCATATAAACTAGGGGGAAGAAGTAGGGGACATTTGGAGTGATGGCATTTGTCTTCCCAAGTGACTGTTACACGTGATGGAGCCCTGCTTTCCTGGGGATGGCTGAACACCTGCCTGCCGATGGGAAGGAGTGAATGAATTCCTTGGTTTGCTCTGCTTGCGTGCACGGCCTTTGCTTTACTGTCTTTATCTCAGTCCCTGAGTTTTCTCACTTTCACCCTTCCAATTCTTTCCCCCATCCCACCAGGGGGGGCAGGGGGAAGCGAGCAAGCAGCTGAGCGGTGCTTAGCTGCCAGCTGGGGTTAAACCACAACAGTCCTTATGTCATAAAGTAAATATTTAACTACAGTTATCGTTCCTCCAAACAGTTCTCCTTATTTCACACATCAGAAGTTTCTGTTTTTCTCCAGGGAATATCTGATCGCTTCCACCAGCGTTATCCAATACCCTTATTCTACTCTTTCCTGCCTTGGTATACACAAGGCACTCCAGAAATTAAATAAATAACACAATCCAGAGTCACTACAAGAGATATGCTAGCACAGATACAAGTCGCTCTCAGTGCCTGGATTTCCTAGTAGCAAAATCATTTCACCCTCGTCTCAAGAGTTTCTTTGGCGTACAATTTTTAACCCATCCCATCCTAAAATTCTTCACGTATTTAACGTTACCAGCACACTGTGTGAAATGCATTCTCAACCTTACCTTTTAAAAGGTTTTCCAAGTGCTACTTCTTGCCCTTGCCAAACACCACACGTGGTTTCGGAACATACTCTTATTTTCACATGTGCAAAACTTATGCTGGTCCTTTTTCCCTCGTGGTTAGCTGCCTGGAGAGAAAAGCCTGGTGGATACAAAAAACTCTAGCTTGCTGTTAGGCAAGTAATTAATTGTGGATAAGCAGCTAGTACAAGGTATGCTGCCTCACCACCATTAGTGAGGCACACCCTCTCCACAGCTCTTGCTCAGCAGACACCGTGCTTTACTTTTGGGGAGTAAAAAGCCAAAGCAGGTTTTCAGCATAACGATTAACCCAGGGGGGAAAAAAAAAGTCCGCTTTAACAGTAAGAGGTGTTCACAGAAGGCAAAAGGACCGCTACCTTGTCCTCAGAGGGATGCCGGGGGCGACCTGAGGAGACACAGCCAGCTTTCTGGAAGCGAGGCCCGGGCCGAGGGAAAGCCCCGGCCATCTCTCCGGCCCCGGCCCGACGGAAAGCCCCGGCCGTCCCGCCGCCTCCGGCCGCCCCTCTTCTCCCTCAGGCCCGAGGGCCGTTTCCGCCCCCGCCCCGGGGAGGCCCCCGCCCGCGGAGGCGCGGGCCCCGGGCAGGGCGGGCGGCCCTGGTACAGCCCCGGTACAGCCCCGGTACAGCCCCGAGACTCCGCCGCGCCCTTTCCAGGAAGCGCCTCGGCAGCAGCGGCAGCCCCGAGAGACGCTGCCCCGCCAGCCGCCCTCCTCAGGTCGCCGCCGGAGCAGGTAGGGAAGCGGGACGGGGCGCCCCTTCTCCGCGCCAGGCGGGAGCGGGGCCCCGTCCTGGCCGGCGCCTCCCGCCCCCCCGGTGCCTGCCCGACTCGACGCGCTCCGGCCGCGGGGGTCCCGGGGCGGCAGAGCGGTCTGCCTCGGCTACGGGCGGCCGCGGTGGGCCCGAGGCAGCCGTTGGGGGAAGCTGTTCCCCGCCGTCGCAGCTGCCCTCGGGTGGTCGCCGCACGGCTCCGCTTCGGGCGGCGGTCGGGTTTTTCTCGGTGTCGGGCGCCTCTCGGAAGAGCTCAGGTCCGATTTCGTTCTTACGTTCTGCGGTCGTCCCAGGTGGGAGAGGGCGGCCTCCGCTCTGGCGCGTTGGGCCCGAGGGGGTTGGCAACGGCCTTCTCCCGACAAGGCGGTTTCTGTACGTCTGCTGACGTCGGTAGCGGTTATAACCTGCCGCGGCCGCTCTGGCAGCGCAACGGCAGCGATGCGACGTTTCGGAGCGCACCTGCAGCACCTGGGGTGTGACATCTGCCCCTTAACGCGCCCGCTGGCCCGGCTGCCGCTCCGCTCGGCCGCTGCCCGGGAGGGAGCGCGCAGGCCATCGCCCGGCTGGGGCGAGAGCCGCCCGCCGACGGGCGCGCGGGTTATGCAACGCGAACGCACGCAAGACCAGTTTGGATGGGTGTTTTTCTTCTAGCGACCCATTGGCCTCCACTGCATGTAGGTGCTTGCGTTAGATGACTTCATTCGAGGTTCATCACTGACACTTCGGAAGATTGCGCTGTCATTTGTTTTTTTTTTTAACTCACGTTAGTTTCTGTCTGACAGATACCACGCCATGTTCGTGTTTTTGGTACTGCTGTGTCAACTACATGTGACGGTGTTTGCGTTTCCTCACTGCGCAGGGAGATTAAATAACTTGAAGCAACCTGAATGGAAAGACGGTAACTTACTTTTAATGCGATTTTGTGCTTTCCAAAATAAAAATGTATCTAACTTTGCTTCTGCTGAGAAATCTTTTTATGTATGTAAATAGTTTTGGTTTGGTGTTTTTGGTTTTTTTTCTTTACTTAATTAAAAAAATTAAGCTTTCGTGCTTAATTTTAGAATATTTGAATATCTTTTGCTGAAATGATTCATAATTGACTTGGGTATCAATATTAAGTATTTATCAGATCCAGTAGCAACTGCAGATTGGGGCAACTGCGCTTTCTTTAGGTCTCTAGGATTATTGTCATTGATGCAACCACAATCCTAAAAGTAACATCAAAATTCCAAAAGTTTGGAATCTGTATTAAGACAGTACTGCTTTGGTACTATTTGAGCACATGACAGTTTTATTTGTATATCTAAAACTGCCCTGTATTTGAAAGGGTGTATTTGTTTGTTTTTTGAGATTGGTATTTTTTCCACCATACCGTATCTCCTTGCAACACCTTGAAAGATAAACATAGTGCTGCTATCACAGTTCTTCACTTTGGAGGGAGGGAAGTGGAGAGGAATTGAGGTAAAAACAAATGAAGTTCGCAAAAAGGACTCAAGCACTACGATGCTAGGCCGTGTGATACTTCACATTTAAGCATCAGGGCTTCAAAAAGGAATTTGTAACTTAGCTGTCCAGTCTCGGCGGTGAGTGAGGAGTGCTGAAACCTTAAGGCAGACTTTTAAAAGTCATCATATTGAGCAGGAGGCCTCTTCAGGGCACTATGTCGAGCAGAAAATACGGCTAGCAGAAAAATGCTTGAGACGGGTTATTCATTAAAATCCAAATTGCTCTGGGGCATAAAATGTTGGGCTGCCAGGCTGCCTCCTTCCTGGGAGTTCACAGCGTAGAACCCTCTCCTGACAACAGGCCCAGATCGCTCCTTTAAAGAAGGAGTTGGAAAGAGAGGGGCCCAAATCTTTATCCAGTGACTTAGCAAGTAGAACACTTGCCAAGAGTATGGGGTACCTGCATGGAGAGGTTACCCCTTCAGCATTTTCTGAACACCTTTTACCAGCAGAGTTACTTTATTCAGGACATTGTGTGGATGCATTTTTAACTAAATGCTAGGCATCCTAGAACTGGATTTACCATTTTGAACCATGGCCTGAGGAGTGCCGAACAGCATTCAGTTCCCTCATGTATAGAAGAGAATTCAAATCCATCTGTTTCATTCTCCAAATACTATCTTAATCACCAGGCTGTAGGTAATTTGGAGGTGGAGACAGGTGTGCTTCGACCATGTCCTACAAAACGAAAAAAGTGCAGATAAATGGATAAAGACTCTTTGAAAGAGAAAAGAAGCGTGTCTCTGGGAATTTGGGGTCCTGTGCATTCCACGTTAATTAAAATGCATCAATTATCTAAGTTAATTCAGAAGTATAGTGAATGCTACTTCCGTGATATGGAGTGAAACACTACTGAGCAAAACTGAAGATCTCTGTTTCAGAAGATCCATGTTATTCTGGCGATTTGCACTCAACCAAAATATTGGTAATTTTTTTTTTTAATGTAATTCTTCCCCCTTTCCACTTGTGGGTTTGGGGGATCTTTTTGGATGGAGTCCTCCTCTCCAGTTACTCTTAGATATAGCATAAATATTTTAAGCTTAGATTTTCTTACAATTACTTTAGAATAACAGATTTCCCTTCCTACACAAATGTCTGTGCACACGTGTGGCTCCTTCAATATATAGTGTAATATTATATAAATTATATAAATATATCCTGTAATATTCCTTCAGTATACTATAATATTAAAGACAAACAACCAATATGCAAGTTACACTGCAGTTTTCTTAGTTTTCAGAGAGCAAACCATTTTGAGATACCATTGCAAGATCTAACAGTAACTATTAGGGTAAAAATTCCTGAATGATGTGATAATCTCACCGAACAAGTTAACAAGAACACAGAACTAATTTGTAGCTGAATAACGTTATTCTGAATCTCATCTCCTTTTTTAGCCGCCTGGCTTGGTATGTAACAATGCTGTTTCTGCATTACACTTCCAAAATAATCCTCTAGTCAGTCATTTTGCTTAACGAAATAGTCTGAATTTCTTGGCGTACAGATTAGGCTTTCACTGAAAACCAAGCCAGAAAACTAGTTCTGTCATATAAAGATTTTTTTTTTTTTTTCCTTTTTAAAGAAGCTGTAGGAAGAACAGGCTAAAACTTGACTATGGAAAATGCCTGGTGAGAAAATGCATTCCTGTATTCCAAAGCCTTCTATAATTTCACTAACTCTTCTGGAATCTCACCTCACAAGGTACTCCATGAGGCCTCATGGAGCCTGTAATAAGCACAAAAGAAGAAAAGAAAGAAGTGTCTTCAGAAGTGCCTGTTGTCAATAGAACTCCTATCATGGACTGATTTAAAACAAACTTGGCAATACGCCAACCTTTACATTAAACTTGCTACCACGATTGTGAAAAGACAATAAATGTAAAACGAATAGGACTGTGCTGCCAAGATTTAAAATCCAAATTCCATAAACAAAATTGGGAACTCACAGATACCAGAATATTGATAAATGTATATTGAGGATTCTTTAGAAGGAGGAGTTTTTTGGTTTTTGTTTTCTTTCTTTCCTTTTTTCCCCTCCCTTTACCTCCTCCTTCCTCCAGTAGGTCAGTGTCTTGCTGGGTTTGCATCTGACTGCATTTCTGCTTTATGCGACTACTACTTTGTTTGTAAGAGCTCCAGTAAAAAAAACGATGCCCACATCCCAGTGGGATAATACCACAACTTGAACAACAGCTGTCATGAGAATCAAATTCTCTTGGCCAGTGTAAGGAATAGCTGAAATGCTTTATGAGAAAGGAAAATATGTTTATTTTATATTGTGTAGTTAGAAAAGTTAGCAGCGAAGAAGAGATTTTAGGAGGAGACCTTGATGTTTCTTTTTCCTACATGTAGCTGACAGATGCTAGGGAAAGAAGGAGTCTCAACGTGCTCCTTTAGGATATTAACCATCCTTCAAAAATACCAAATGTAGCTTTCCTAACTTGTTTTAAATCAACTTTATTTTTTTAATTAGTGTTCACATCAGAAGAAGAGGCCAATTTATTCATTGGACGGCATCTTCTGAATAACAGATTTGATTTTGAAGCATTCACAGCGGATAACCTGGAAAGAGAATGCTTTGAAGAACTGTGCAATTATGAAGAAGCAAGAGAAATTTTTGAAGACCCCGATAAAACGGTAGCTGTTCAAACTGAATTTAATATACTGAAGGAGGTTATTGACTAAATCATTACTGTATCTAAATACTGGAGCCCTTCTGAAAACAGCACTTAAAATGATTCGTTTTCTTACTGTAAAAGTAGCGGCCCCAATTAGACGGGGTTATTGCTTTAGATACACAGTGTATACACCTGAATATGTACTATTGTCTTAAAGACTTTAGGTAAGGGCTCCAATTCTGCAAACAAATAGAAATGAAACTTCAGACGTACCGCTTGTGGATATACCTATGTGTTTTCAGAATCTCATTGGTTTTTTTAGTAACTTCTCAGCATCCAATTCAAATGTGTTCCACATGCTCTATGTATTAATTGACTGATCGTGTCCTTGTGTCACGCCAAAGAAGTGTTTCAGCAGAGGAGTATGGAGCAAATCAGCAGTTCGGCTGTTGCTCGGTATTCCTATACCATTATCTTCTCAATTGCTACCTATATACAGCTTGGAAGAAACCTTGTATAGAAAAGAGAAAAATACAGAAGAAACCTTTCAGCCCAGTAATGGAAGGTGATGATTGTCTGAAGACTGGCTCTTGCTGCATGCAGCAAGAATCTCCTTGTGATTCTAGGTGTGCTCTGCACTAACCTGCAGAAAGAGCAAGGAATACACTCCTCTTCTGAAGGTGGAAACGTTAGTTTGCCATTGCTAGCATTTTCCTAAGAAAAAGGTGGAAGTGTTAAATCAGAATCTTGATGGAGTCTTTTGCTGGGTAGCAAAAGTGGAAAATATAGCTAAACACATTTAATGCATAACAGTCATGCAACATAAGGGTTTTTCTCTTAAATGAATCCCATTATTTTTCCTAGCTGATATGAATTCAAATACTGTTCATGCAAGTGTCTGATTCTTAAGAACTTGACTTCGCCTCATTAATACTCTTCTGTAGGGATTTACAAAGATTAATCGTAAGCATTTTTTCAGTGTCAGAATATATGCTAACTTCTACTGTAATCAGGCAGAAATATGAGGTAACGTTGGACAGTTAAATGCACTTTTCTCTTTCACCAGCTGGCCCTTTCCTTTGTGAAATTGTAATTTTTATGCAGACTTGAATATATGAGAAAAACGCGGTGGGATAAGCAAGTACAAATCCTTCAGCAGGAGTTGCTTCTGTTTATACCATTGTTAAATTTTGCCCACAGTAGTGTATTAAAAAAATTGCCAATAAACCTGCCAATTGTGTAGCTCATATAAATCTGATCCTTTGTGTTTTTATAGATGGATTTTTGGAAAGAATATTCAACTAAAGGCCCTAAAATAAAACTAGGTAAGTCATCTTTTTATTCTTTTCTTATATTGCAATATTTTATGTTTGTTATAATAGTACATTCTTAAAAATACACCATGCATTCAGTTAGCAAAATCAGAATTGATCTTTTTACTGAAATTCACTGTGAACTGTGCAAGTATATTGCATTATCTGATACAATAAAACATACTCACTGAAGTGTTTTACAGCGGGATCCATTATAAGTCTGTAGGGAAAAACAATATGAATTTTGTTGTCCATTTCCTTGTTTTATTATACAAGCGGTAAACTTTGCAGTAATTCTGTGGTTTGGTTTTCTTTGTCCTGCCTGCCCCTCCCCTTCCCATTTCTTTAATAGTAATGATTCAGGTTCAGAGTAGTCTTATGCCAGATGTTTTATAAAAAAAATGGTCAGTATGACTTCAGGAAAGATCTACAGCCTGATCAAGGTCACAAGTACATGAAATAACATTTGGAAGGCATTAGAAGACAGATATCTCAGCAGTTTTATATACAGAAACGGGAATATCTACTCACTTTTGCTTTAAGCTGGTACTCTTGGGTTGTGTTGCGCAGATATGGCTTCTCACCACAAGCTAGACATTTGTGGGAAAGGAACAGCCTTATAGCACAGCAAAATTAGTATTTCACAGTGTATACTGTATACTATGTAGATGGAAAGAACACATAATGAAAATAACCAATGTTTTATCTTCAGGTGATGAGACACTACAGAAGATTAATGTTACAGGACTTCTCATCAGTCTAGTTGCTGCTGGAATACTGTTAGTTATAATTGTACTGGTTATCTTTTACTGCTGCAAAAGTAGATGCAAATCAAGGCAACCACCAGGGTAAGGAATTTCACTGCTTTAAAAAAAACAAACACCAAGACAAACTCTTGCTTAAGAGTGGAATTTAAAAATCACCGTGGGTTGGTCTAACTGTATTCTCAGAGAATCCAATGGGAGCTCTAGTTCTTACTTTCCTGGAAGCAGTTAGGTGAGCACTAGCAGTAGCTATGCTGCAGTTAATTAATAACACCCAAACATAAAAAAACACTTGCATGGCTGACGTACCTTTGGGGGTTTTTTGTGCATGTTCTTGGTTCCAAAATATTCTTACTAAAAAGATGGCATCATTTTAATAGGTTGGGGCCTGCAGTAGAAAGTCTAACGTGTTCTGTTCCCTCTTTAAAGTAGGGTGTATGCTCTTCATGGCATGTAGTCTAACTCAGATGTGAAATGAAG
Organism: Platalea leucorodia; assembly: GCF_965183815.1. Classification (NCBI taxonomy): domain Eukaryota; kingdom Metazoa; phylum Chordata; class Aves; order Pelecaniformes; family Threskiornithidae; genus Platalea; species Platalea leucorodia. Next base: position 64,509,746 of record NC_138829.1, on the reverse strand, counting down.
TAGGTTGGAGGAAATGCTTCCTTACCCCTTCTTGTTCCTTTATCCTAAACTTGAAAGGTATACCAGAGGATTCTGTGCTTTCTCTTCCCTATGAATTTCACATTACTGAGCTATTCTTACCCTGTGGCTTAGAGACAGTATTTGGCTTCTGGTCTTTATGATCATTGAAGGCAAATGTTTTTTGGTATTTTTTTTTTGTGTGTGTTTTTTAATTTGTTTTGAGGTTTTGGTGGTGTTTTTGGGCGGGGGGCATTGGTTGAGTGTTTTTTTTTTGTTTTGTTTTGTTTTTTTTTTTTAACAACTAAAACTTTATATTCTTCTTCCTTTTAAAACAGAAGCTGCCACTTATAATGCTATTAACTTTGTTTAGGTACTTGGATTACGTAAGTAGGAGACGACATAATTCATCTAGCATCTTCAGAAGGCATGAAGAATTTTCTTTAAACCCAGTTCCTCTCAGAACTGATGATTCAGGACTACCAACTTATGAGCAAGCAGTTACTTCAGATGGACAACACTATGTGCCACCACCCCCTTACCCAGGGCCCCCAAAAGGGGCACGGGTGTTTAAAAAGTCTATGTCACTTCCTGGCCCTTAGTCACAAACCTCCTGCTGGGGTGAGGGAGCATTACTGAAACATAACATACTTTTTTTAAAAAGTGTGTGCTACCTTGCATATTGCAAGACAGTTTACAAAAATGTGAAAAATCTTTAGCACAACTAGGAACAATTGAAAATCCCATTTGGGAAAAGAAGTGACCTGTTGCAAAGGCTGCAGGACTATTCTTTGCACAAGGTTATTGCGCTAAGAGGAGCAATTGCATAAAGAGCATGTCTTGTACTGCCACCCTCTTCCATATGCACTTTGAGCCATCCCATCATACTATTGATGTTTCATTAATAGTTTAATATTTTTTTTTCTTCAGAAGGAACAGTATTTTAATTGTTTTTATTGACACCATTTTTTGTGACTATTAATACTTTAAACCACCGTAAGAAGTCCGCTTTGTTGTTTGATACATTCACTTCATTGCTGTGCGAATTTTCTATTCTAGTAATAGATTCGAGTATGAAAATTATTTCATGATTTGATCTTTCAAATGTATATATATTACTGCCTTTGGATTACACTGGTTTGTTTTAGACATTGCTGGTTCACACCACTCAATTTGTTGTATTTTTGTGATTATAATTTTGGATGAAACAGAACCGTTAATTGCGTGGCACATTACCCATTCAGACAAAGTATACTTCTATCAAATGGTTTTAATATTCCCTTTGACCTGGTATGTAGTGCTGAACAAATAGAGTACTATGGGCCAGGGGGATGTTAAGCAAGTAACTAGAGATTTGTCCCTTGTTAAAAAAGTACCCAGGTTTCACAGATAATGTTTCTCTTTCAGTTTAAAAATTTAAATGTTGAAAGAGACGTTTAGCTTCTAGAATCAAAGGCCAAACTACCCCACGGAAGCACTTTGCAGAAGTATCTATTGCCCTACTGGGATGACAAAATGATACCTTTAAGTAGAATGAAACATCATATTAGATAAATAACCATTATCCACAGAGCAATAGTCAAGAATTGCAGGGAGTTGCTGGTTAACTGGATCAACACAATTCTGTATCTCTGCTTGTAGCCACCCTTAATTTTACATCTTGTTAAAATATCAACCCCCAGCATTATATGGCCTACAGATCTTGCTGAGCAAGTCACAGGCCGACACTGTTATCCCTTCACCTCCTAGTCAAATGGCACCGTGGTGGAAAAGGCTTCCCATAGCCACAGGAAGCCCTACCAGAGGGTCTCGGGCAACATGTCAGGCTGCTGTTGCCTCCTAATACAGTAGCTGTAATGTTGGACACAGGCAATGAAGGTTTTTAAGAAGCAACAAATTCCCCCACACTCCCATTTAACCAATGCTGACAACAGCAAATGGTATTTTAATTTGGTGCCTAAAACGCACATTATGAAGGTTGAATATTTACATGTAACATTTCCCTGAATTTTCTGTTTTTTAACATGCTAGAACCTACAGTGCTATTGAGTGAGATGCAGAGGATTGCTATGAGATTTTTAATCTGTAAATGCTTTTGTAAAGAACAAAATGCTCCAAATCTTGGAATATAATGAGGGTATATTGAAAATGCTACACAAGGTGGTCTTGCCCTTTGAAAAATACATACAACCCAGTTGGTATCAGTACACATTGGACTGTGTTCTTAATTCCTAAAGCTTCAGCATCAGATTTGGCTTTTGACAAGTCACAAACCTCTTTGCAGCTTCTTTCTTGTTCAGAGGTGGGGGAATCCCCATGCTGGGATAGCTTCAGTTCACTTTTGCCCTACTTGTAAAAGCATTTTGAAGTTCTCGGAGGTTACTGTTCTGTAAGACTGAATTAAGTGAATTAATGTGAGGTCACTGTTGATAACCAGAATACAGAGTTATGATGAAGCTATGGAATTACAAGCTTGCAAAAACATTTCTCCCGTATTTCTTTTTCATTTAGCTAACAATTTTTAAATTGGGTAATATGCATCTTGAGCCATAGAGCACACTTGTCTAGATTTTTCCTGGCACTCAAAAATGACTAATTTAATGCGATTGACAGGAATGCTTTCAAGGAAAGGGATTTCACTGGGCTTATGAGAATTCAGAGATTTCTTAATGTTACTACAGTGTCGTATGCATCTGGCAAAGTCACGTTTTAAATAAACTACAGAAATTGTACAGAAACCTATTTAATCACTTGAAATTTGATTCTTCTACTATTCCTACAAATGATTTGCAAAGGATTCCATGCAATGCAAGCAAAAATCTTGACTTTCATAATTAATAAGAAAACCTTAAGAAGATGTACCTGTTAAACATCAATGCTGTAGCTCTTTGGGCAGGAAACTGCACCTTCGGTAGGGTATAGCGCTTCAAATTTACTCAAAGAATCTGCACTTTAGACCCTGAAGATACTCAAAATATGCAGCGACTGACATTCAAATACTGGTTGCATGTAACATGACAATATGCAAGACACATTCTGCTCATAAATATGGAGTAAAGTTTAAAATGTAGTTGAATATAAACCTACCTCTCCTTGTAAAGGGAGAAAATTCCCTTGAATGGCAGTTGTTTGGATTGAGTTTGGTTTTCTTTCATACATTGACTCCTGGCCCAAGACACTCTTACCTTGTATCTTGTCTCTTTTTAGAACTTCTGATTCATCAGTGTTAGCAGAGGAAAAAAACAAGAAGAGGTCGACTATGGGGACTTGTGAATTCAGAAGTGTTGCCACATTTCCAAATTTTACATGCGGTTTCCTTTGAAAATGCCGTTGCTGTTAGAATATAGAGAACAGCAAATGTAAGTGTCCTTAGGTGGGAGGAGAAGGAGGAGGAGGTAGTTTTTGAGGAGCAAAGCAGGAGCAAGTTTAATCTAATTTGTGTACAGATGTAAGTCATCAGTGTTTTGACTTCCAGACTTCCTTTCAAAGGCCAGAAGGAAAGGCCTAGGAAAGATCTACTATGACAGCTGAAAGCAGTAGTGTCTAAACAAAACGCTGGGAAAAATTATGTAGTACTTAAATCCTGTTTCTCTCAGAACAGGTTTAAACATGTCACACTAAACGCTGCTAGCCGTCGCCTTGAACAATTTTAAAAAAAAACTTTCTGTGTTGCCCTTTCAGCATCATACAAACTTACAGCATGCAACTTTCTATAAATCAGGCCAGTTTATTAGTTAGAGCAAATAGCTGAGGGTCAGAAAAGTGGTCTCTGGCTCTGTCAACTGAAAAATAAATCACGTAACCTGTTTTTTGCTCCAGTGAAATAAGAAAGCCTACTATTTATCAAATCCTCTGATAAATAGTATTATAAGCATTATGTATTTCTAGTTTGGGAGGAGTGGGGGGTGGGGGTGGGGTGTTGGAGTTTTTGTGAATTTAGTAGAAGAGCAAAACCAGAGTGCCACATGGAAGTGCACTTCCTCACCTCAGTTCACAAAAATGTGAGTCATGAAGCATTTGATTGTGGCCCTATCAAAGTCTATGGCAAGCTTTTTATTGGCTTCAGCTGCACTGGGATCAGCACCAAAAATGAAATAGCTGATCACTTCAGGTAACAAAAAGTATAATGCTCTGCCAAATTATTTACCACAACACTGTTGCCAAACCTGATTTAGAGTATTCTATTGTTTTAATGATGCCTACTTATATTAACTAGAATGTTTGAGCCTGATGCTGATCTGCCCTTAAAAATTGTATTGGAAATTTGGAAAGCGTAGGAAAATTTCTTGTCTTTCCTCAGATTACCAGCTGTGAATAAGCTGCATTAATTACCTGTAGGTTATTACCAACACTGTTTGATTACTTTGATCCACAGGACAGGTTCATTTAAGGCTTTAAAAAAACAAAACAAAACAAAACCAACAAAACAAAACCAAACCAACAAACTTTCCTATCCACAATCTTATCTGCCAACGAAAGTTTTATTGCTGCTATCCTTGTTCCACGTGGTATAGAGAACAGGAAGGAAACCCCAGGTTTAAAAGCCATCTTTCAAACACTTCAAGCTTGCTCTTTCTATACTGTAAATATCTTTCAACTAATTCCTAGCATATGAAATTTATCACTATTACCACATTCACAATCAAGAACTTGCCTGTATTTTCCTCTCAGAAATTTTAAGCACGTCTTCCTAAATATGCTGCTCTTTATTCAGGTGGTAACTTTTGACTGTTTTCCATCACTTCTGAACTGCGTAAGCAGTTCTTGTTACGTAATCTTAAGAATATATTTCCTTCTACTCATCTGACAGAGCCTATTGAATGCACCTGTCACTGGTTATATTTTAATTCTAACTTTGATGTTAAGTGCTGTCATTTTGCAGGGGGGATGGGGTGGGGGTGGTGTAGCAATATTTTAAACTCTGCTAGTCTCTGTATTATTTTGTAAAACAATTTCCAAATAAACATCTATGCAGATTAATCATAGCAAAAGAGAAAATGCTAATTCAGCCTATGATAAAAAGTTAAAAAAACCTCTGACAACCCTTTTTTTTTTTTTTAAATGAAGTTGGTAACAGCATGCACTCTTCTTCATGCCATATAGCACCTATCAACAGGGAAAAGGGTTGTGGTTTGTTTTCTTTTAACATTGGAAATTTCTACTCTGGACAGAAGCTTCCTACTTCACTGCTCTAGTTCACTTAAACATCTGAGGTTCTGAACCATGAACTGCAGTCACTGAAGATGAAGTCTTCAAGACAAACAAGCCAACTAAACCAGGTGTTGTACCCTTTCATCTGCCTTGACTTTCACCAGACCTTTAATGGGAAGATTTAACACAATAATGTGGCCGAAAAACATCCACTTTCTTGGGGTTAGTGAACTGAGCAAGATCACTCCAGTGAGGACCAGAACAGGCATGCAAAAGCAACGCGGGAAGCAGGACTTCCTCGACGGTAATGGCAATTTCAATCAGAAGTGAAGGTATGCATCGTGCAGTGAAGATGAACTTCTGCAGAGAGGCAGGAGGGAT